>NC_064620.1:62285000-62287500 GCF_023898315.1 Schistocerca nitens | reverse complement strand
TTAAGTCCTATGACTACCTATAGAGATATGGCACACATTTTAATCAAATAAAAGGCACAAGTGCAAGTATAGTCAGGTAATTCAATGACAATAGTAATACCAGGAGGTAACACTGTCCTTCGCACACACCCCACCTCTCTATGGTCATTCTTGCCCAGGTAGGGGAAGAAGGGGAGAGAAAGAGAGAGGTCGATGGCGATGGGGGGGGGGGGAGGTAGAGGGGGGGAGAATGACCAGACAGGAAAGGTAAGCCCTTGTAATATAAATAAAGGTCATTAAATAGGGGAAAAGATCCAGTATTGTTTGATTGTACAGGTAGTGATCAGCCACTGGAATCAGTCATAACTATTAAGTATTTTTAATTCAGTCTGAAGCAGTTTAAAGTGGGATGGTAGATGTCAGGCTCATATTTACTGGAAATGCATCAAAGAGTTAAAAAAAATATATTTAACTAATTCTGCCATGATCTGCAACCATTATCAAGTTTGATTAATGGAAGAGAGAGAAGCTGTAAAGAGTGCACTCTATTCTACTTCAAGGTTCACAGAGAGAGATTAGGACTTACAGAGAAGTGTTGTCAACAATATTTATTCCCCTGTACTATGACGAATGGGATAGGAATGTGGTAGTAAATATACTTATTTACTATGTAATGTCTGCCACACACCATACAGTGGCATATCTAGTACAAGTGTAGATTTGCAGACATATCTAAGACACCAAGTATGAACCTAATATACCTGCTGTCTCTGTTAATGATGGTACGAACATAGGGAATAGGTTTACAGGTGCAAGAGTAGCTTGAAGATATTTTATATAATAGACCTCATTGTGTTGGCCTCGGCAAAGAGTGTCCATTAGAGACAAGGAGATTTTCAGAAATGCTCCAGGGAACTTGATAAGACCGCTGTTGTTTTCTATGTATAAATGGTTTGGCGGCCAGGGTAGGCAGCAATTTCCAGTTGTTTGCCGATGGTGCTGTGGTGTAAATGAAGGTGTCGAAGATGAGTGACTGTACAATGATACATGATGACTTAGACAAAATTTCTAATTTGTGCGATGAATGGCAGCTAGCTCCAAAGGTTGAAAAATATAAGTTAATGTGGATGAATAGGAAAAACAAACAAGTAATGTTCAGATACAGCTTTAGTATTGTCCTGCTTGACACAGTCATGTCATTTAAATCTCAGAGTGTAAAGTTCCAAAGCAATATGAAATAGAATGAGCAATTGAGGATTGTGGTAGGGAAGGTGAATTGTTGACTTTGGTTTATTGGGAGAATTTTAGGAAGGTGTAATTCATCTGTGAAGGAAACCGTGTATAGGATGCTAGTGCAACCTGTTCTTGACTACTGCTTGAGAATTTGGGATCTGCCCTAGGTTGGATTATAGGAAGACATTGAAGCAATTCAGAGATGGGCTGCTGGATTTGCTACCGGTAGTAGTAAACAACACGGACGTGTTACAGAAATGTTTCGGGGATTGAAATGGGAATCTCTGGAGGGAAGGCAGCATTCTTTTTGAGGAACACTATTGAGAAAATTTAGAGAATTGGCATTTGATGGTAACTGCAGAACAATCCCATTGCTGCCAACATACATTCGACTTAAGGACCACGAAGGTAAGATACTAGAAGTTTGGGCTCATTCAGAGGCATATAGATAGTCATTTTTTCCTCACACTATCTGCAAGTGGAACAGGAAAGAAAATGACTAGTAGTGGTACAGAGTACTCTCGGCCACAAACCATATGATGGCTTGTGGAGTATGTATGTACATACATAGATACAAAGTGGTCGCAGTCTGTAGATTGATATGATACTTGTTTCATTAACAGCGCAACTTTCCAAAACCTAAAGCTGTCATTGGAGGAATGGTTGTGGGTAAACAGTCACTTAGCATTCACTATGTAATTACATTTTACTGTCAACTTGATAGTCGGAGAAAGCATTTAGGTGGCACATATCCTAATGCCCTGTTGATAGTGACAGTGTGGGCAGGAGTCGACAGTGATGAATGAATTGACTTCCAGTACAGCCACAATTGACTTAACAGTCTTTAAGACATCATAGCTATGTGGATGATATGCACTTACATTGTCGCATTCGGGAGGACGACGGTTCAATCCCGTCTCCGGCCATCCTGATTTAGGTTTTCTGTGATTTCCCTAAATCGTTTCAGGCAAATGCCGGGATGGTTCCTTTGAAAGGGCACGGCCGATTTCCTTCCCAATCCTTCCCTAACCCGAGCTTGCGCTCCGTCTCTAATGACCTCGTTGTCGACGGGACGTTAAACACTAACCACCACCACCACCACTTACATTGTATTGTTAATCCTATTGGGTAGGCTACTTGTTACGCATGATTGCTTCAACCTCATTGCTGCTGTCCTCTCATAGGGCTAATTTGGTTCTTGGCACCTCTATTATACAGTGCTATGCCCTTTTCTTATGCAATATGGGTGTGCTGCTGGTTATTATTTCTTTTTCAGATATGACTGTGC